>NW_028187656.1:607500-612500 GCF_964204655.1 Triturus cristatus | reverse complement strand
GGGGCCGAAGGCCTTAATCCCGGGGCCCGGCCGGGCCCCTGGAACCAGCCGGGGCTCCGGGGACCGCAGGCGCAGGGGAAGCCTCCCGGGGCCCTCCGGACCCCTCCCCGGGCACCCTGCCACGCGGCAGGACCCGGGACGGAGACCGGGGTGGGGAGCCTGCCCTCCCCGAGACCCCCAGGGGCCCGGCCGGAGCTCCTGAACCCAATGCAGCCACGGGAGGCACCCCGGCCGCAACGGAACCCCGTCCCGGGCCTTTGGCAGTGCCGCAGGCCGGGGGACGGCGCCCGGGGCCGGAGACCCCGACCCGGGGCCCGGCCGGGCCCCTGGACCCAGCCGGGGCTCCAAGGACCGCAGGTGCAGGGGAAGCCTCCCCGGGCCCTCCGGACCCCTCCCCGGGCACCCTGCCACGCGGCAGGACCCGGGACGGAGACCGGGGCGGGGAGGCCGCCCTCCCCGGGGCCCGGCCGGAGCTCCTGAACCCAATCCAGCCACGGAAAGCACCCCGGCCACAACGGAACCCCGTCCCGGGCCTTTGGCGGTGCCGCAGGCCGGGGGACGGCACCCGGGGCCGGAGACCCCGACCCGGGGCCCGGCCGGGCCCCTGGACCCATCCGGGGCTCCCGGGCCCACAGGCGCAGGGGAAGGCCCTCCGGCCACCCTGCCACACGGCAGGACCCAGTTGCCGGCTGAGGACCGAGAGGGGTCCCAGAGTACCCTGTCCCTAGTAATCCGGAGGAAGGCTACCCCCCGTTCTTGAAACCCGCGCGCTCCGAGTGACGGAGGGGACCCTAGGGGCGAACGCACCCGGCCTCCTGGAGCCCCGGCTGGGATCCGAGAGGCAAATGGACCCTCATCGGGACTTCCAGGCCTGGCCGGGCCATCTGGTCGCCCCATTGGAAAGCATTGCGCGCGACCAGATGGCCGAGGGGAAAGGAGCCACCAGGTGGCCGGCAACTGAAAGGACTCCCGCCTGCCCACCCACCAGGGGCTCGGGGTGGGGACTCTGCTTCCCGGCTGGGCCTCAGGCACGGGGAGGACCACCGGAGCTCTCGGGGCCTGGGCGTACCCGGGGGAGGACTGCCCGGGACCCGTGGAGCCCGTCCCTGGGCACTTTGCCATGCCGCGGCCCAGAGGAGGGAAGCCCCGGGGACCTGGGAGGATGTTGCCCGGGCGTAGCCCATCTGGTCCCCGGCAATGAACCGCACAGCCCCGGCATGGGTGTTTCGGCATACCCTGCCCCTACTAATCCGGAGGAAGGATACCCTCCTTTCTTGTAACCCGCGCGCTGCGAGTGACGGAGGGGACCCTAGGCGCGGACGCGCCCGGCCTCCTGGAGCCCTGGCTGGGATCCGGGAGGCGAATGGACCCTCATCGGGACTTCCAGGCCGGCCCGGCCATCTGGTCGCCCCATTGGAAAGCATTGCGCGCGACCAGATGGCCGAGGGGAAAGGAGCGACCGGATGGCCGGCAACTGAAAGGGCTCCCGTCTGCCCGAGCCATAGCGGTAGGGCTCCCGCCTGCCCACCCTCACACCAAGGGCTCGGGGGGGACTCTGCTTCCCGGGTTGGCCTCGGGCACGGGGAGGTCCACCGGAGCTCTCGGGGCCTGGGCGCCCGGGGGAGGACTGCCCGGGACCCGTGGAGCCCGTCCCTGGGCACTTTGCCATGCCGCGGCCCGGAGGAGGGAAGCCCCGGAGGCCTGGGAGGATGTTGCCCGGGCGTAGCCCATCTGGTCCCCGGCAATGAACCGCACAGCCCCAGCATGGGTGTTCCGGCATACCCTGCCCCTAATAATCCGGAGGAAGGATACCCCCCTTTCTTGTAACCCGCGCGCTGCAAGTGACGGAGGGGACCCTAGGCGTGGACGCGCCCGGCCTCCCGGAGCCCTGGCTGGGATCCGGGAGGCGAATGGACCCTCATCGGGACTTCCAGGCCGGCCCGGCCATCTGGTCGCCCCATTGGAAAGCATTGCGCGCGACCAGATGGCCGAGGGGAAAGGAGCGACCGGATGGCCGGCAACTGAAAGGGCTCCCGTCTGCCCGAGCCATAGCGGTAGGGCTCCCGCCTGCCCACCCTCACACCAAGGGCTCGGGGGGGACTCTGCTTCCCGGGTTGGCCTCGGGCACGGGGAGGTCCACCGGAGCTCTCGGGGCCTGGGCGCCCGGGGGAGGACTGCCCGGGACCCGTGGAGCCCGTCCCTGGGCACTTTGCCATGCCGCGGCCCGGAGGAGGGAAGCCCCGGAGGCCTGGGAGGATGTTGCCCGGGCGTAGCCCATCTGGTCCCCGGCAATGAACCGCACAGCCCCAGCATGGGTGTTCCGGCATACCCTGCCCCTAATAATCCGGAGGAAGGATACCCCCCTTTCTTGTAACCCGCGCGCTGCAAGTGACGGAGGGGACCCTAGGCGTGGACGCGCCCGGCCTCCCGGAGCCCTGGCTGGGATCCGGGAGGCGAATGGACCCTCATCGGGACTTCCAGGCCGGCCCGGCCATCTGGTCGCCCCATTGGAAAGCATTGCGCGCGACCAGATGGCCGAGGGGAAAGGCGCTACCAGGTGGCCGGCAACTGAAAGGGCTCCCGTCTGCCCGAGCCATAGCGGTAGGGTTCCCGCCTGCCCACGCAGGGCTCCGTGGCTGCAGGGCTCCGTGGCTGCAGGGCTCCGGGGCTGCAGGGCTCCGGGGCTGCAGGGCTCTGGGCCTGCAGGGCTCCGGGGCTGCATGGCTCCGGGGCTGCAGGGCTCCGGGGCTGCAGGGCTCTGGGCCTGCAGGGCTCCGGGGCTGCAGGGCTCCGGGCCTGCAGGGCTCCGGGGCTGCAGGGCTCCGGGGCTGCAGGGCTCTGGGCCTGCAGGGCTCCGGGGCTGCAGGGCTCCGGGCCTGCAGGGCTCCGGGGCTGCAGGGCCCTGGGCCTGCTAGGGTTCCGGGCCTGCAGGGCTCCAGGGCTCCGTGCTGAAGGGCTCCAGGGTCTGCAGGGCTTTGGGGCTGCAGGCCTCGGGGGACGCCCGGGAGACCCATGGAGCCCGTCCTGGGCACTTTGCCTCGCCGCAGGCTGGAGGAGGAAGCACCCGACGCCCCGGGGAAGTGTCGTCCGGGCTTGGCCCATCTGGTCCCCGCCTGAGAACCGCAATCCCCAGGAGGGGTGTCCCGGCATACCCTGCCCCTACTAATCCGGAGGAAGGCTACCCACCTTTCTTGTAACCCTCGCGCTCCGAGTGACGGAGGGGACCCTAGGCGCGGACGCGCCCGGCCTCCTGGAGCCCTGGCTGGGATCCGCGAGGCGAATGGACCCTCATCGGGACTTCCAGGCCGGCCCGGCCATCTGGTCGCCCCATTGGAAAGCATTGCGCGCGACCAGATGGCCGAGGGAAAGGTGCGACCAGATGGCCGGGACCGGAAGGACTCCCAGCTGCCCACACCGAGCCATAGCGGTAGGGCTCCCGCCTGCCCTTGCAGGGCTCCGGGGCTCTGCACCAGGGTCCCTTGTCCCGGGCAGATGGACACTTGGCAGGCCGCAGGACGTGGGATCCCAGGCCCTGACCAAAAATCAGGAGGCTTGGGGCCGGTCCCTGCTTCTCAACACAGCCAGGCTGGGGAGGTCGGGGAGCCTGCCCAAGCACGAGGGACCCGTCCCGGGCACACAGTCCATGAGGTTGTGCGCTCGTTTTCCACAATTTTCTTCAGAATAGTGCGTAGTTGCGCTAGGCAAAGTCCGCCCAGCCCTACTCAGGATGTGCTCTCGTTTTCCACAAATTTTTTCAAAATTCTGCTACGCAAAGTCCGCCCAGCCCTAACCAAACTCCTACTATGCAGTGGAAAGGACTTAGCCAGCCACCCACCCACCTGGCCCGGTCCCTGCTTCTGATCCCAGCCAGGTCTGGGGAGACTCCCTTCGCCCAATGGACCACGTCACGGGCACCCGGACCCTTACCAGGCCGCAGGACGGGTTCTCACAAACCACACGGTTGTATAGGGGTGGGCAGAAAACTACGCTCCGTCAGCGTAGCAGATAAAGCCAGCCACTCCTGCACACCGGCCCGGTCCCTGCTTCTGATAGCAGCCAGGCCGGAGAGAGCCTCCCTGGGCCCCGGTGGACCCCTGTCTCCAGCACCTAGACCCTCGGCTGTCTTGCAGGACGGGGGTGGCTCACGCACCCCGGGGCCCGCCGGACGGTGCAAGAGCCCCGGGCCCGGTCCCAGCTTCAGAACCCTAGCCAGGCCGGGGAGAAACTCCCTGGGCCCCGGTGGACACCCTTCCCCAGCGCATGGACCCTCGGCTGGCTTGCAGGACGGGGGGCTCCCGCTCCCTGGGACACTGGGACGGAGCACAAGCCCCGGACCCGGGCCCAGCTTCCGAACCCTAGCCAGGCCAGGGAGAGCCTCCCCGGGCCCTGGTGGACACCCTGTCCCCAGCGCCCGGACCCTCGGCTGGCTTGCGGGACAGGGGGCTCCCGCACCCCGGGAACGGAGCTCCAGCACCGGGCCCGGGACCAGCTTCCGGACCCCCAGCCAGGCCGGGGAGAGCCTCCCCGGGCCCCGGTGCACACCCGTCCCCAGCGCCCGGACCCTCGGCTGGCTTGCGGGACAGGGGGCTCCCGTACCCCGGGACGGAGCTCCAGCACCGGGCCCAGCTTCCGGACCCCCAGCCAGGCCGGGGAGAGCCTCCCCGGGCCCCGGTGGACACCTGGTCCCAGCGCCCGGACCCTCGGCTGGCTTGCGGGACAGGGGGCTCACGCACCCCGGGACGGAGCTCCAGCACCGGGCCCAGCTCCCGGACCTCCAGCCAGGCCGGGGAGAGACTCCCCGGGCCCCGGTGGACGCCCTGTCCCCAGCGCCCGGACCCTCGGCTGGCTTGCAGGACAGGGGGCCCCCGCACCCCGGGACGGAGCTCCAGCACCGGGCCCAGCTCCCGGACCTCCAGCCAGGCCGGGGAGAGCCTCCCCGGGCCTCGGTGGACACCCGACCCCAGCGACCGGACCCTCGGCTGGCTTGCGGGACAGGGGGC
>NW_028187656.1:592500-597500 GCF_964204655.1 Triturus cristatus | reverse complement strand
GACCCTCGGCGCGAATGTACCCGACCTCCTGGAGCCCTCGCTGGGATCCGGGAGGCAAATGGACCCTCATCGAGACTTCCAGGCGAGCTCGGCCATCTGGTCGCCCCATAGGAAAGCATTGGGCGCGACCAGATGGCCGAAGGGGCCTGCGCGACCAGATGGCCGAAGGGACGTGCGCGACCAGATGGCCGAGGGGACAGGCGCGACCAGATGGCCGAGGGGAAAGGCAAAAGGGAAGGGGAAGCCTCCCCGGGCCCTCCGGACCCCGCCCCGGGTACCCCGCCGCGCGGCAGGACCCGGGACGGAGCCCGGGGCGGGGAGGCCGCCCTCCCCGGGGCCCCCAGGGGCCCGGCCGGGGCTCCGGAACCCAGACGAGCGAGGGGAGGCTCCCCGGCCCCAACGGAACCCCGTCCCGGGCCTTTGGCAGTGCCGCAGGCCGGGGGACGGGGCCCGGGGCCGGAGACCCCCACCCGGGGCCCGGCCGGGCCCCTGGACCCAGCCGGGGCTCCGGGGACCGCAGGCGCAGGGGAAGCCTCCCCGGGCCCTCTGGAACCCTCCCCGGGCACCCTGCCACGCGGCAGGACCCGGGACGGAGCCGGGGTGGGGAGGCCGCCCTCCCCGGGGCCCCCAGGGGCCCGGCCGGAGCTCCAGGACCCAGACGAGCGAGGGGAGGCTCCCCGGCCCCAACGGAACCCCGTCCCGGGCCTTTGGCAGTGCCGCAGGCCGGGGGACTGGGCCCGGGGCCGAAGGCCTTAATCCCGGGGCCCGGCCGGGCCCCTGGAACCAGCCGGGGCTCCGGGGACCGCAGGCGCAGGGGAAGCCTCCCGGGGCCCTCCGGACCCCTCCCCGGGCACCCTGCCACGCGGCAGGACCCGGGACGGAGACCGGGGTGGGGAGCCTGCCCTCCCCGAGACCCCCAGGGGCCCGGCCGGAGCTCCTGAACCCAATGCAGCCACGGGAGGCACCCCGGCCGCAACGGAACCCCGTCCCGGGCCTTTGGCAGTGCCGCAGGCCGGGGGACGGCGCCCGGGGCCGGAGACCCCGACCCGGGGCCCGGCCGGGCCCCTGGACCCAGCCGGGGCTCCAAGGACCGCAGGTGCAGGGGAAGCCTCCCCGGGCCCTCCGGACCCCTCCCCGGGCACCCTGCCACGCGGCAGGACCCGGGACGGAGACCGGGGCGGGGAGGCCGCCCTCCCCGGGGCCCGGCCGGAGCTCCTGAACCCAATCCAGCCACGGAAAGCACCCCGGCCACAACGGAACCCCGTCCCGGGCCTTTGGCGGTGCCGCAGGCCGGGGGACGGCACCCGGGGCCGGAGACCCCGACCCGGGGCCCGGCCGGGCCCCTGGACCCATCCGGGGCTCCCGGGCCCACAGGCGCAGGGGAAGGCCCTCCGGCCACCCTGCCACACGGCAGGACCCAGTTGCCGGCTGAGGACCGAGAGGGGTCCCAGAGTACCCTGTCCCTAGTAATCCGGAGGAAGGCTACCCCCCGTTCTTGAAACCCGCGCGCTCCGAGTGACGGAGGGGACCCTAGGGGCGAACGCACCCGGCCTCCTGGAGCCCCGGCTGGGATCCGAGAGGCAAATGGACCCTCATCGGGACTTCCAGGCCTGGCCCTGCCATCTGGTCGCCCCATTGGAAAGCATTGCGCGCGACCAGATGGCCGAGGGGAAAGGAGCCACCAGGTGGCCGGCAACTGAAAGGACTCCCGCCTGCCCACCCACCAGGGGCTCGGGGTGGGGACTCTGCTTCCCGGCTGGGCCTCAGGCACGGGGAGGACCACCGGAGCTCTCGGGGCCTGGGCGTACCCGGGGGAGGACTGCCCGGGACCCGTGGAGCCCGTCCCTGGGCACTTTGCCATGCCGCGGCCCAGAGGAGGGAAGCCCCGGGGACCTGGGAGGATGTTGCCCGGGCGTAGCCCATCTGGTCCCCGGCAATGAACCGCACAGCCCCGGCATGGGTGTTTCGGCATACCCTGCCCCTACTAATCCGGAGGAAGGATACCCTCCTTTCTTGTAACCCGCGCGCTGCGAGTGACGGAGGGGACCCTAGGCGCGGACGCGCCCGGCCTCCTGGAGCCCTGGCTGGGATCCGGGAGGCGAATGGACCCTCATCGGGACTTCCAGGCCGGCCCGGCCATCTGGTCGCCCCATTGGAAAGCATTGCGCGCGACCAGATGGCCGAGGGGAAAGGAGCGACCGGATGGCCGGCAACTGAAAGGGCTCCCGTCTGCCCGAGCCATAGCGGTAGGGCTCCCGCCTGCCCACCCTCACACCAAGGGCTCGGGGGGGACTCTGCTTCCCGGGTTGGCCTCGGGCACGGGGAGGTCCACCGGAGCTCTCGGGGCCTGGGCGCCCGGGGGAGGACTGCCCGGGACCCGTGGAGCCCGTCCCTGGGCACTTTGCCATGCCGCGGCCCGGAGGAGGGAAGCCCCGGAGGCCTGGGAGGATGTTGCCCGGGCGTAGCCCATCTGGTCCCCGGCAATGAACCGCACAGCCCCAGCATGGGTGTTCCGGCATACCCTGCCCCTAATAATCCGGAGGAAGGATACCCCCCTTTCTTGTAACCCGCGCGCTGCAAGTGACGGAGGGGACCCTAGGCGTGGACGCGCCCGGCCTCCCGGAGCCCTGGCTGGGATCCGGGAGGCGAATGGACCCTCATCGGGACTTCCAGGCCGGCCCGGCCATCTGGTCGCCCCATTGGAAAGCATTGCGCGCGACCAGATGGCCGAGGGGAAAGGCGCTACCAGGTGGCCGGCAACTGAAAGGGCTCCCGTCTGCCCGAGCCATAGCGGTAGGGTTCCCGCCTGCCCACGCAGGGCTCCGTGGCTGCAGGGCTCCGTGGCTGCAGGGCTCCGGGGCTGCAGGGCTCCGGGGCTGCAGGGCTCTGGGCCTGCAGGGCTCCGGGGCTGCAGGGCTCCGGGGCTGCAGGGCTCCGGGGCTGCAGGGCTCTGGGCCTGCAGGGCTCCGGGGCTGCAGGGCTCCGGGCCTGCAGGGCTCCGGGGCTGCAGGGCTCCGGGGCTGCAGGGCTCTGGGCCTGCAGGGCTCCGGGGCTGCAGGGCTCCGGGCCTGCAGGGCTCCGGGGCTGCAGGGCCCTGGGCCTGCTAGGGTTCCGGGCCTGCAGGGCTCCAGGGCTCCGTGCTGAAGGGCTCCAGGGTCTGCAGGGCTTTGGGGCTGCAGGCCTCGGGGGACGCCCGGGAGACCCATGGAGCCCGTCCTGGGCACTTTGCCTCACCGCAGGCTGGAGGAGGAAGCACCCGACGCCCCGGGGAAGTGTCGTCCGGGCTTGGCCCATCTGGTCCCCGCCTGAGAACCGCAATCCCCAGGAGGGGTGTCCCGGCATACCCTGCCCCTACTAATCCGGAGGAAGGCTACCCACCTTTCTTGTAACCCTCGCGCTCCGAGTGACGGAGGGGACCCTAGGCGCGGACGCGCCCGGCCTCCTGGAGCCCTGGCTGGGATCCGCGAGGCGAATGGACCCTCATCGGGACTTCCAGGCCGGCCCGGCCATCTGGTCGCCCCATTGGAAAGCATTGCGCGCGACCAGATGGCCGAGGGAAAGGTGCGACCAGATGGCCGGGACCGGAAGGACTCCCAGCTGCCCACACCGAGCCATAGCGGTAGGGCTCCCGCCTGCCCTTGCAGGGCTCCGGGGCTCTGCACCAGGGTCCCTTGTCCCGGGCCGATGGACACTTGGCAGGCCGCAGGACGTGGGATCCCAGGCCCTGACCAAAAATCAGGAGGCTTGGGGCCGGTCCCTGCTTCTCAACACAGCCAGGCTGGGGAGGTCGGGGAGCCTGCCCAAGCACGAGGGACCCGTCCCGGGCACACAGTCCATGAGGTTGTGCGCTCGTTTTCCACAATTTTCTTCAGAATAGTGCGTAGTTGCGCTAGGCAAAGTCCGCCCAGCCCTACTCAGGATGTGCTCTCGTTTTCCACAAATTTTTTCAAAATTCTGCTACGCAAAGTCCGCCCAGCCCTAACCAAACTCCTACTATGCAGTGGAAAGGACTTAGCCAGCCACCCACCCACCTGGCCCGGTCCCTGCTTCTGATCCCAGCCAGGTCTGGGGAGACTCCCTTCGCCCAATGGACCACGTCACGGGCACCCGGACCCTTACCAGGCCGCAGGACGGGTTCTCACAAACCACACGGTTGTATAGGGGTGGGCAGAAAACTACGCTCCGTCAGCGTAGCAGATAAAGCCAGCCACTCCTGCACACCGGCCCGGTCCCTGCTTCTGATAGCAGCCAGGCCGGAGAGAGCCTCCCTGGGCCCCGGTGGACCCCTGTCTCCAGCACCTAGACCCTCGGCTGTCTTGCAGGACGGGGGTGGCTCACGCACCCCGGGGCCCGCCGGACGGTGCAAGAGCCCCGGGCCCGGTCCCAGCTTCAGAACCCTAGCCAGGCCGGGGAGAAACTCCCTGGGCCCCGGTGGACACCCTTCCCCAGCGCATGGACCCTCGGCTGGCTTGCAGGACGGGGGGCTCCCGCTCCCTGGGACACTGGGACGGAGCACAAGCCCCGGACCCGGGCCCAGCTTCCGAACCCTAGCCAGGCCAGGGAGAGCCTCCCCGGGCCCTGGTGGACACCCTGTCCCCAGCGCCCGGACCCTCGGCTGGCTTGCGGGACAGGGGGCTCCCGCACCCCGGGAACGGAGCTCCAGCACCGGGCCCGGGACCAGCTTCCGGACCCCCAGCCAGGCCGGGGAGAGCCTCCCCGGGCCCCGGTGCACACCCGTCCCCAGCGCCCGGACCCTCGGCTGGCTTGCGGGACAGGGGGCTCCCGTACCCCGGGACGGAGCTCCAGCACCGGGCCCAGCTTCCGGACCCCCAGCCAGGCCGGGGAGAGCCTCCCCGGGCCCCGGTGGACACCCGGTCCCAGCGCCCGGACCCTCGGCTGGCTTGCGGGACAGGGGGCTCACGCACCCCGGGACGGAGCTCCAGCACCGGGCCCAGCTCCCGGACCTCCAGCCAGGCCGGGGAGAGACTCCCCGGGCCCCG
>NW_028187656.1:567500-582500 GCF_964204655.1 Triturus cristatus | reverse complement strand
GACCATCGGGAAGGGGCTGAGAGGCAGGAGCGTACCCAGGCCCCTGGGGGCCCCGGCGGGCGTGCCCCGGGTCTGCCTTCCCCTGATTCAGTATCGCCAAACATCACTTTGGTCTGACTGACCCTCTCCCTAGTAATCCGGAGGAAAATTACCCCCCTTTCTTGTAATCCGTGCGCACGAGGTGACAGAGGGGACCCTCGGCGCGAATGTACCCGACCTCCTGGAGCCCTCGCTGGGATCCGGGAGGCAAATGGACCCTCATCGAGACTTCCAGGCGAGCTCGGCCATCTGGTCGCCCCATAGGAAAGCATTGGGCGCGACCAGATGGCCGAAGGGGCCTGCGCGACCAGATGGCCGAAGGGACGTGCGCGACCAGATGGCCGAGGGGACAGGCGCGACCAGATGGCCGAGGGGAAAGGCAAAAGGGAAGGGGAAGCCTCCCCGGGCCCTCCGGACCCCGCCCCGGGTACCCCGCCGCGCGGCAGGACCCGGGACGGAGCCCGGGGCGGGGAGGCCGCCCTCCCCGGGGCCCCGGAACCCAGACGAGCGAGGGGAGGCTCCCCGGCCCCAACGGAACCCCGTCCCGGGCCTTTGGCAGTGCCGCAGGCCGGGGGACGGGGCCCGGGGCCGGAGACCCCCACCCGGGGCCCGGCCGGGCCCCTGGACCCAGCCGGGGCTCCGGGGACCGCAGGCGCAGGGGAAGCCTCCCCGGGCCCTCTGGAACCCTCCCCGGGCACCCTGCCACGCGGCAGGACCCGGGACGGAGCCGGGGTGGGGAGGCCGCCCTCCCCGGGGCCCCCAGGGGCCCGGCCGGAGCTCCAGGACCCAGACGAGCGAGGGGAGGCTCCCCGGCCCCAACGGAACCCCGTCCCGGGCCTTTGGCAGTGCCGCAGGCCGGGGGACTGGGCCCGGGGCCGAAGGCCTTAATCCCGGGGCCCGGCCGGGCCCCTGGAACCAGCCGGGGCTCCGGGGACCGCAGGCGCAGGGGAAGCCTCCCGGGGCCCTCCGGTCCCCTCCCCGGGCACCCTGCCACGCGGCAGGACCCGGGACGGAGACCGGGGTGGGGAGCCTGCCCTCCCCGAGACCCCCAGGGGCCCGGCCGGAGCTCCTGAACCCAATGCAGCCACGGGAGGCACCCCGGCCGCAACGGAACCCCGTCCCGGGCCTTTGGCAGTGCCGCAGGCCGGGGGACGGCGCCCGGGGCCGGAGACCCCGACCCGGGGCCCGGCCGGGCCCCTGGACCCAGCCGGGGCTCCAAGGACCGCAGGTGCAGGGGAAGCCTCCCCGGGCCCTCCGGACCCCTCCCCGGGCACCCTGCCACGCGGCAGGACCCGGGACGGAGACCGGGGCGGGGAGGCCGCCCTCCCCGGGGCCCGGCCGGAGCTCCTGAACCCAATCCAGCCACGGAAAGCACCCCGGCCACAACGGAACCCCGTCCCGGGCCTTTGGCGGTGCCGCAGGCCGGGGGACGGCACCCGGGGCCGGAGACCCCGACCCGGGGCCCGGCCGGGCCCCTGGACCCATCCGGGGCTCCCGGGCCCACAGGCGCAGGGGAAGGCCCTCCGGCCACCCTGCCACACGGCAGGACCCAGTTGCCGGCTGAGGACCGAGAGGGGTCCCAGAGTACCCTGTCCCTAGTAATCCGGAGGAAGGCTACCCCCCGTTCTTGAAACCCGCGCGCTCCGAGTGACGGAGGGGACCCTAGGGGCGAACGCACCCGGCCTCCTGGAGCCCCGGCTGGGATCCGAGAGGCAAATGGACCCTCATCGGGACTTCCAGGCCTGGCCGGGCCATCTGGTCGCCCCATTGGAAAGCATTGCGCGCGACCAGATGGCCGAGGGGAAAGGAGCCACCAGGTGGCCGGCAACTGAAAGGACTCCCGCCTGCCCACCCACCAGGGGCTCGGGGTGGGGACTCTGCTTCCCGGCTGGGCCTCAGGCACGGGGAGGACCACCGGAGCTCTCGGGGCCTGGGCGTACCCGGGGGAGGACTGCCCGGGACCCGTGGAGCCCGTCCCTGGGCACTTTGCCATGCCGCGGCCCAGAGGAGGGAAGCCCCGGGGACCTGGGAGGATGTTGCCCGGGCGTAGCCCATCTGGTCCCCGGCAATGAACCGCACAGCCCCGGCATGGGTGTTTCGGCATACCCTGCCCCTACTAATCCGGAGGAAGGATACCCTCCTTTCTTGTAACCCGCGCGCTGCGAGTGACGGAGGGGACCCTAGGCGCGGACGCGCCCGGCCTCCTGGAGCCCTGGCTGGGATCCGGGAGGCGAATGGACCCTCATCGGGACTTCCAGGCCGGCCCGGCCATCTGGTCGCCCCATTGGAAAGCATTGCGCGCGACCAGATGGCCGAGGGGAAAGGAGCGACCGGATGGCCGGCAACTGAAAGGGCTCCCGTCTGCCCGAGCCATAGCGGTAGGGCTCCCGCCTGCCCACCCTCACACCAAGGGCTCGGGGGGGACTCTGCTTCCCGGGTTGGCCTCGGGCACGGGGAGGTCCACCGGAGCTCTCGGGGCCTGGGCGCCCGGGGGAGGACTGCCCGGGACCCGTGGAGCCCGTCCCTGGGCACTTTGCCATGCCGCGGCCCGGAGGAGGGAAGCCCCGGAGGCCTGGGAGGATGTTGCCCGGGCGTAGCCCATCTGGTCCCCGGCAATGAACCGCACAGCCCCAGCATGGGTGTTCCGGCATACCCTGCCCCTAATAATCCGGAGGAAGGATACCCCCCTTTCTTGTAACCCGCGCGCTGCAAGTGACGGAGGGGACCCTAGGCGTGGACGCGCCCGGCCTCCCGGAGCCCTGGCTGGGATCCGGGAGGCGAATGGACCCTCATCGGGACTTCCAGGCCGGCCCGGCCATCTGGTCGCCCCATTGGAAAGCATTGCGCGCGACCAGATGGCCGAGGGGAAAGGAGCGACCGGATGGCCGGCAACTGAAAGGGCTCCCGTCTGCCCGAGCCATAGCGGTAGGGCTCCCGCCTGCCCACCCTCACACCAAGGGCTCGGGGGGGACTCTGCTTCCCGGGTTGGCCTCGGGCACGGGGAGGTCCACCGGAGCTCTCGGGGCCTGGGCGCCCGGGGGAGGACTGCCCGGGACCCGTGGAGCCCGTCCCTGGGCACTTTGCCATGCCGCGGCCCGGAGGAGGGAAGCCCCGGAGGCCTGGGAGGATGTTGCCCGGGCGTAGCCCATCTGGTCCCCGGCAATGAACCGCACAGCCCCAGCATGGGTGTTCCGGCATACCCTGCCCCTAATAATCCGGAGGAAGGATACCCCCCTTTCTTGTAACCCGCGCGCTGCAAGTGACGGAGGGGACCCTAGGCGTGGACGCGCCCGGCCTCCCGGAGCCCTGGCTGGGATCCGGGAGGCGAATGGACCCTCATCGGGACTTCCAGGCCGGCCCGGCCATCTGGTCGCCCCATTGGAAAGCATTGCGCGCGACCAGATGGCCGAGGGGAAAGGCGCTACCAGGTGGCCGGCAACTGAAAGGGCTCCCGTCTGCCCGAGCCATAGCGGTAGGGTTCCCGCCTGCCCACGCAGGGCTCCGTGGCTGCAGGGCTCCGTGGCTGCAGGGCTCCGGGGCTGCAGGGCTCCGGGGCTGCAGGGCTCTGGGCCTGCAGGGCTCCGGGGCTGCAGGGCTCCGGGGCTGCAGGGCTCCGGGGCTGCAGGGCTCTGGGCCTGCAGGGCTCCGGGGCTGCAGGGCTCCGGGCCTGCAGGGCTCCGGGGCTGCAGGGCTCCGGGGCTGCAGGGCTCTGGGGCTGCAGGGCTCTGGGCCTGCAGGGCTCCGGGGCTGCAGGGCTCCGGGCCTGCAGGGCTCCGGGGCTGCAGGGCCCTGGGCCTGCTAGGGTTCCGGGCCTGCAGGGCTCCAGGGCTCCGTGCTGAAGGGCTCCAGGGTCTGCAGGGCTTTGGGGCTGCAGGCCTCGGGGGACGCCCGGGAGACCCATGGAGCCCGTCCTGGGCACTTTGCCTCGCCGCAGGCTGGAGGAGGAAGCACCCGACGCCCCGGGGAAGTGTCGTCCGGGCTTGGCCCATCTGGTCCCCGCCTGAGAACCGCAATCCCCAGGAGGGGTGTCCCGGCATACCCTGCCCCTACTAATCCGGAGGAAGGCTACCCACCTTTCTTGTAACCCTCGCGCTCCGAGTGACGGAGGGGACCCTAGGCGCGGACGCGCCCGGCCTCCTGGAGCCCTGGCTGGGATCCGCGAGGCGAATGGACCCTCATCGGGACTTCCAGGCCGGCCCGGCCATCTGGTCGCCCCATTGGAAAGCATTGCGCGCGACCAGATGGCCGAGGGAAAGGTGCGACCAGATGGCCGGGACCGGAAGGACTCCCAGCTGCCCACACCGAGCCATAGCGGTAGGGCTCCCGCCTGCCCTTGCAGGGCTCCAGGGCTCTGCACCAGGGTCCCTTGTCCCGGGCAGATGGACACTTGGCAGGCCGCAGGACGTGGGTGTGAGAAGTTGGCCTGATGTATGATGTCACTAGTTATAGTGTACACCTTATATCAGTCCAAATACCCTTATGGTGATTGGTTGTAAAGTCAACCTTATAGACCAGCTATCCTAGTGGTAGCATGGACAAGAGCAGTCTTAGGCTAAACTCTGAATGGCATGTGAAGCCAGCTGTGATACCATATATAATCCCTTGAATACCAAATGAAAGGACACCACAACAGATATATATATATAAAATAAAGTGTATTTATTCTAAGCAAACCCTCAGCACTCTTTATGAGTTTAGAGGTAAGTACAACACAGTCTTATTAATGCATACAGTAAGTCACACAGGTAAGTAATACAGTTAGGCCCTAGGGGCCACGCAAACCATATACTAAATAAGTGGTATAAGAACCACTGTCACGGAAATAGAATAGGCCTAGGCCTAGGGAATCGCTGGGGCTACACTACACTAGCGTTAGTTAGGGAGTGGGAGGCCCACGGGATTCGTGTGCAGAGTGGAAACACTCACGCGTAATGCGTAAAAGTCAATAGCAATGTTACAGTTTAGAAATAGATAGATTTAGGACACTTCCGGAGTAGCTAGGAAGTTGAGACTTGAAAACTAGACACTAGGATAGTCACTATCCTGATGAGCACCGGAGTACCCAAGTTACCTAGCCCACAGGCTGCGGGTGCATAGGGGTGAAGATGCGTCGTTTTCGTCGTCGACTCCTATGGATGCCTGAAGAAAGATGCTGACAGGCAGTCAGGGGAGAGTGTCCGGTGGATCCCAAGCCTGGGATCAAGAAGAGAAGAAACCTGCAAGCAGAGGGGACAGAGTCAAGGTCACTAGCCAGTGACCACGTGGAACCAGGAAGGAACCAGGCGATGTCGTGAAGAGTTGCAGGGGAAGGTGAAGCTTGTCGCTGGAGCCAGGAGGACCAGGAAGCGTCGAGGACGACCAGGACCAGGAGGCGAGCTGTCCCACGAAGGCTCTTGCTGTCGGCGGCGTCGAAGTTGGACTAGGACTCACCAAGCCTTGGCAAGCGGAACCCACGAAGAACAAGGGACTTGCTTCTGGTGCAGACCAGGAAGGTCTGGGGTGCTTCTTCTTTGCAGAGAAGCGGGAGCCAGTCTGGAGGAGCCAAACCAGCGCAGAAGATTTTAGGGAGCGTCGTCACAAAGGCCACTAGCCAGCGGGCAAGCAACCGGACAGACGCGGCAAGCAGGAAAATGCTGAAGGGCCCCACGCAGGACTCGTGGAGTGTGGGGGGCTGGTCTTCGGTGCAGATGGTGCTTGGGGTTGGGGCTTCTCAATCCCCGGTGCACAACTTCGAGGGTACCTCAGAAGCTGCGCTGTAAGTTACTAGCCACTTTTCCCAGGTAGCCGGTCCCACGTCGCTCGTCGCCTCCACGGATCTCAGCTCTGCTGCAGATGTGGATGAGGGTCGGAGAAGTCTGGAAATCAAGGCTCTGGTCGGGCTCTGCAGTCGGTTCCTCGTCGAACGTTTCACAAAGCAAAGGGTAGTCACTTGATGGTGCCTGTTTGCACAGGGTAGCCACTCCTTGGCTACAAGGGAGATTCTTCAGTCTTCTTCTTTCGTCGAATGTCGAAGGTCCAGAGTTTCTGTTCAGTTTTGCAGGTTCAGGATAATCTAAAGTCTTGAGGCCCAACTCCCACTCTTATACTAATCTGGGGGGCTGGGATACCTGCTAGGTCACGCCTTATGGGTGGGACCTGGGAGGGGGTGGTTACACCCACTTCCCTTTGTCCAGTTTCGCGCCAGAGCTGGGGCTGGAGTGCCCCAGCGCCGGTTTGAACTGGACTATGCAAGGAACACCTTGTGTGCCCCAGGCATGTCTCATTCCTTTCAGCCCACCCTGCCCCAATACACTAAAGGCTGTCTGGGGAGGTGCTAGCACCTCCCCAAGCAGGAAACCTATTGTCCAGGCCTCCCTGGCTGGGATCCCTCCCAGCAGCAGGAGGTCAGACTTGTGTCGTGGCAGCAGCATCCATTTTGTGATGCTGAGGCTTTGGTCAGAGGCTAACAGTTGAAGTATGATTTTAACATGTCTTTCCCTCTAGAAGGGGGGAATAATATTCTCATGTCCAGAAATGGCATGGGGGTATTATTCCCGAGTGTTAGACACCTTACACGACATGCTTTGATAAAGCCAAACCATAGTTACCATAACCGTCTAAGATTATAAGGCACTTTAAGAGTATATGGTAGGCTATATCATAGAACAGCTATAAGGACATGGTTCCGAAAGCTGCAGACAGGCTCAGCTCATGCTAGAGCACCATCTCACATGTTACCAAGCACTCTGCCTCCAGGATTGTCAAGGCCTGCCATAGGAGTGACTGATAGGTACACATGTGTCTATATGTAAGTTAGGTATAGGAATACTACACCTAAGCAAGGGGTGATTACACGACCTTGCCCCAGCTGAGTGATCAGCCAGTTGTGTCAAAATGGAAGGCCAGGCCAGGGGTGGCACAATACATGCTGCAGCCCCTGGTAGGCCTAGGGTACACCTATGCCCTGGGTACCTAGGGTACACTGTACAGGGGCCAATAAGGTGATCCTATCCAAATGGGTTATGCACCTAAAGTACATAGTAGTAATTTAGAGAGAGAACAGCAGGGCGGTGGGTCTGATTAGCAGGCCCACAGCCACATCTAAGTCGTAAACCAGTAAAGCAAAAGCAAAAAGTGGGGGTGAACATAGAAAGCAGACCCTACTCTCCTACACAACCCCCCCCCAAACTTAGGGACATTAAACTAACCTTGACCAGTTGAGTCTTCATGTTCTAAGTGGAAATATCTGGAGAGTCCATCTGCATTGGCATGGTCAGTCCCAGGTCTATGTTCCACTGTGAAGTCCATCCCCTGTAGGGAAATGGACCACCTAAGAAGTTTGGGATTTTCACCCTTCATCTGATTTAGCCACAAGAGGGGCTTATGGTCTGTCTGAATCTTGAAGTGAGTGCCAAACAAGTATGGCCTCAGCTTCTTCAGGGCCCAAACCACAGCAAAGGCCTCCCTCTCAATAGCTGACCAACGTTTCTCTCTAGGGGTCAGCCTTCTACTTATAAAAGCAATGGGCTGGTCTTGACCATCTACATTCAGTTGTGAAAGAACAGCTCCCACACCTAACTCAGAAGCATCTGTCTGGACAATGAACTCTTTGGAGTAGTCTGGACTTTTCAGAATAGGTGCACTGCACATGGCCTGCTTCAGGTCATCAAATGCTTTTTGACAGCTTGCTGTCCACTGAACTTTCTTTGGCATCTTCTTGGAGGTCAAGTCATTAAGTGGTGTCACTATGGACCCATAGTTCTTAACAAACTTTCTGTAGTACCCAGACAGGCCCAAGAAAGCTCTGACCTGAGTCTGGGTAGTTGGAGGAGCCCAGTCCTTTATGGTCTGGATCTTGCTCTCCAGTGGTTGAACCTGACCCCCACCAACTAGGTGGCCCAGGTATACAACCTTGCTCTGCCCTATCTGGCACTTAGTGGCCTTGATAGTGAGGCCTGCCTTTTGCAGGGCCTCTAAAACATTCCTCAGGTGGACCAGGTGATCCTCCCAGGTGGAGCTAAAGACAGCAATATCATCAAGATAAGCTGCACAATAATCATCCAACCCCGTAAGGACTTGATTCACCAGCCTTTGGAAAGTGGCAGGTGCATTCTTCAAACCAAAGGGCATTACCACAAATTGATAATGTCCTCCTGGGGTCGAGAAAGCAGTTTTGGCCTTTGCACTCTCAGCTAGTCTGATTTGCCAGTAGCCTGCTGTTAGGTCAAATGTGCTCAAAAACTTAGCAGCTGCCAGTCTGTCAATGAGCTCATCTGCCCTAGGTATTGGGTGGGCATCTGTCCTAGTGACAGCATTGAGACCTCTGTAATCCACGCAAAACCTCATCTCTCTCTTACCATCTTGGGTGTGAGGTTTTGGCACAAGGACTACAGGACTAGCCCAAGGGCTCTCTGAAGGTTCAATGACTCCCAGCTCCAACATCTTTTGTACCTCAACTTTTATGCAGTCCCTGACATGGTCAGGTTGCCTGTAGATTTTACTCTTCACAGGCAGACTGTCACCAGTGTCCACCTCATGGGTGCACCAGTTTGTCTGACTTGGGGTCAGAGAGAACATATGTCTGTAGGCCTGCAGAACTTGTCTGCAGTCCTGTTGCTGATGGACAGTGAGGCTGTCAGAAAAGACCACACCATCAACTGAGCCATCATCAGGGTTCTGAGTCAACAGGTCTGGGAGAGGGTCACTCTCTTCCTCCTGCCCCTCATCTGTAGCCATGAGTAGCCCCATGTCTGCCCTGTCAACATATGCCTTCAATCTGTTGACATGAAGCACCCTGTGGGGGCTTCTGGGAGTCCCAAGGTCCACCAAGTAGGTGACTTCTCCCTTTTTCTCAACAATAGTGTGGGGTCCAGACCATTTGTCTTGGAGTGCTGCTGGGGCCACTGGCTCCAACACCCACACTTTCTGTCCTGGCTGGTAAACAGTCAGTACAGCCTTTTGGTCATGCCAAGCTTTTTGGAGTTCTTGGCTTGCCTCAAGGTTTTTAGAAGCCTTCTTCATATACTCTGCCATCCTGGAGCGGAGACCAAGTACATAATCCACTATGTCTAGTTTGGGTTGTCTGAGAGGTCTCTCCCATCCTTCCTTCACCAAACACAGGGGTCCTCTTACAGGATGCCCAAACAAAAGCTCAAAAGGGCTGTAGCCAACCCCCTTTTGTGGGACCTCTCTGTAAGCAAACAGAAGGCAGGGTAAAAGGATGTCCCATCTTCGCCTAAGCTTGTCTGGTAATCCTTTTATCATTCCCTTTAGGGTCTTGTTGAATCTCTCAACAAGCCCATTGCACTGTGGGTGATAGGGTGTGGTGAACTTATAGTTAACACCACACTCCTTCCACATTGCAGTCAAGTATCCTGACATAAAGTTGGCACCTCTGTCAGAAATGACCTCCTTTGGAAAGCCCACTCTGGAGAATACTCCAAGCAGGGCCCTTGCCACAACAGGAGCTGTTGTGGTCCTCAGGGGAATTGCTTCTGGGTACCTGGTGGCATGGTCCACTATCACCAGTATGAATCTGTGCCCAGATGCTGTTTGTGGGTCCATTGGTCCTACAATATCTATGCCCACTCTTTCAAAGGGGACCCCCACCACAGGTAGTGGTATGAGGGGGGCCTTTGTGGTGCCACCTGATTTGCCACTGGCTTGGCAGGTGACACAGGAGCGACAAAACTCCTTAGTATCTTCTGACATATGGGGCCAGTGAAAGTGAGGGACAAGCCTGTCCCAAGTCTTGTTCTGGCCTAAATGTCCTGCAAGGGGAATATCATGGGCCAAGGTTAGAAGGAAGCCTCTGAACTTCAGTGGTATGACCAACCTCCTGGATGCACCAGGCTTGGGGTCTCTAGCCTCTGAGTACAGTAGCCCTTCATCCCAATACACTCTATGGGTACCTTGAGCATTCCCTGCAGCCTCAGCAGCAGCCAGCTGTCTGAGGGGTTCAAGAGAGGGGCAGTCTAATTGAGCCTGCCTCAGATCTGCCCTGGAAGGTCCCCCTGTCCCAAGAAACTCAACCTGATCAGGTTCAAGTTCTTCTAGGACAGTTCCTTCAGGGCTCTCAGAACCATCCTCCTGGGAGGGCTGATCCACCACCTGAGGCAGGGGGGAAGGCACAGCCTTAACCCTACTGCTCTTTCTCTTGGATTGTGACTGGTCCATAGTTTCAGGATCCAGCACTTGTTCAGTGTTGCACTTTTTGGCCTGTGACCTGGTCACAGCAAGGACATGTGCATCTATCCCCAGCATTTCTGCATGGGTCCTATACTCCACTTCAGACCAAACTGAAGTTTCAAGATCATTGCCCAGTAAACACTCTACAGGAAGGTCTGAACTAACAACAACTTTCTTGAGGCCAGTTACCCCTCCCCAGGAGAAGTTAACAATAGCCACACTATGGGAGGTAGTGGCATTGCTAGCGTTGGTCACTAGGTAATTCTCACCTAGTATGATCTGTCCAGGGTCCACAAAAGCAGGTGTCACCATTGTGACACTAGCCCCAGTGTCCCTGTAGGCCTGAGCCATTCTTTGGTTGATAAAAGGTGTCTGTCTGTACTTGCCCAGGTTACTGGGGCCTACAGTAGAGGACAAAGCTAAGTCCCCATCACAGATCAGGACAGCCTGAGTAGGCACTCTGACTAGGCCAGAATCCTCCTCAGTTCCCAGGGTTAACCCTACTACACCCTTTTGCTGGGAACCACCACTTACAGCTGAACTAGGGGGTACAGTTGCCTTAGGGGCAATGGTGGCTGGGGGCTTATCCTTTTTGGTGCACTCACTAAACCAATGTGAGGTAGACTTACAATAGTTGCACCATGGTTTCTTTTGGCCTTCTTTCTTCTTATCCTTTTTGGAACCACCCTCCCCCTGAGCCTTTTGGGGGCCTGGTGAAGACTTCTGGTCTTTTTGTTTCTGCTCATTACCCTTCTGGTCTGCCTTTTTCTGATCACCGCCCTGGTTCTGGTTTTTCTGCTTAACTCTAGTCCTGACCCATCTATCTGCCTTCTTTCCCAATTCTTGGGGAGAAGTCAGATCAGAATCAATCAGGTGTTGATGCAATAGCTGGTTTTGACAGTTGTTAAGTATTTGTTCTCTCATGATCAAATTATACAATCCTGTATAGTCCTTAACCTTACTTCCCAATAGCCAGCCTTCCAGAGCCTTAGTGGCACAATCTACAAAGTCAGTCCAGTCCTGAGTCTGTGTCTTCTGGGTATCCCTGAACAACAACCTGTATTGTTCAGTGGTTAGGCCAAACCCATCAATCAGAGCACTCTTCAGGACAGTGTAATTATCTGCATCCTCATCACTAACTGTGAGGAGCTTGTCTCTTCCTTTCTCAGAGAAGGAGAGCCACAAGATAGCTGCCCACTGACTTTGGGGTACCTGCTGTACTTTGCAAGCTCTCTCCAAAGCAGTTATCCATTTGTGGATGTCATCCCCACACTTGTAGGGAGGGACAATCTTGCTCAGGTTTCTATTATCATAGTGCCTGTCTCTATCTCTAGGAATGTTGCTGCCACCAGTGGGTTCTAACCCACTTAACTTTTGTTCTCTAGCCAGAGCAAGCTTCTCTTTGGCAAGGGCAAGTTCTTCCCTCTGAATCCTCAGATTAGCCTCCCTCATTCTGGCTGCATGCTCCTTTCTCTCAGGTGAAGTCATTCCCCTGTGAGAGGAAGCATTAGAGGTGTTAGAGACATGGGAGTGGATGGATTCCCTTGAAGGGGATCTGTCCCTCCTGCTTCTCTGTGAATGTCTACTTGTGGGTCTGTATGGGGGGACCCCATGCAAACTCCCATGTAAACTTAAGTTAGCCTGGCTAAGTCTCCTTACTTGGCTCTGGCTGTCTACCTCCCCATCTGAAGGCCCATCTGACTCCTCTGTGGTGGGTAGACCCTCCTCTGCGCCTAGGGCACCTTCCTGTGATGCCCTCTGAGCATCATACTCCTCTAGGAGTTGTCTTAACTGAAGGAGGGTAGGGTTTGCACCCTGTTTTATTCCTCTGGAGGTACACAATTGTCTCATCTCCTGGAATGTTAAGGTATCATACCTAGAGGGGGTCTTCTGCAGACCTGCCCCTCCTGAGAGAGCATCTACTTGATCTCCTCCCAGAGGCATGATCTAGTGAGGGTGTGGTGTGTGCACCTACCTACACTAGTTGTATCTACTAAACCTTTCTAGTAGTTGTAGTCAGGGTGTGTTATTCCCTTCAACCTACAACTACAAAGTCCAGTAGGACTTAAGTATAATAATCTATGTTATATGTACCTAGACAATATCTGTGTGATCTTTCAATTTAGTATCTCAAGATTACAATGGTATTACAACAGCAAGCTCAGATCCCAACCGCTGCTCACCAATGTGAGAAGTTGGCCTGATGTATGATGTCACTAGTTATAGTGTACACCTTATATCAGTCCAAATACCCTTATGGTGATTGGTTGTAAAGTCAACCTTATAGACCAGCTATCCTAGTGGTAGCATGGACAAGAGCAGTCTTAGGCTAAACTCTGAATGGCATGTGAAGCCAGCTGTGATACCATATATAATCCCTTGAATACCAAATGAAAGGACACCACAACAGATATATATATATAAAATAAAGTGTATTTATTCTAAGCAAACCCTCAGCACTCTTTATGAGTTTAGAGGTAAGTACAACACAGTCTTATTAATGCATACAGTAAGTCACACAGGTAAGTAATACAGTTAGGCCCTAGGGGCCACGCAAACCATATACTAAATAAGTGGTATAAGAACCACTGTCACGGAAATAGAATAGGCCTAGGCCTAGGGAATCGCTGGGGCTACACTACACTAGCGTTAGTTAGGGAGTGGGAGGCCCACGGGATTCGTGTGCAGAGTGGAAACACTCACGCGTAATGCGTAAAAGTCAATAGCAATGTTACAGTTTAGAAATAGATAGATTTAGGACACTTCCGGAGTAGCTAGGAAGTTGAGACTTGAAAACTAGACACTAGGATAGTCACTATCCTGATGAGCACCGGAGTACCCAAGTTACCTAGCCCACAGGCTGCGGGTGCATAGGGGTGAAGATGCGTCGTTTTCGTCGTCGACTCCTATGGATGCCTGAAGAAAGATGCTGACAGGCAGTCAGGGGAGAGTGTCCGGTGGATCCCAAGCCTGGGATCAAGAAGAGAAGAAACCTGCAAGCAGAGGGGACAGAGTCAAGGTCACTAGCCAGTGACCACGTGGAACCAGGAAGGAACCAGGCGATGTCGTGAAGAGTTGCAGGGGAAGGTGAAGCTTGTCGCTGGAGCCAGGAGGACCAGGAAGCGTCGAGGACGACCAGGACCAGGAGGCGAGCTGTCCCACGAAGGCTCTTGCTGTCGGCGGCGTCGAAGTTGGACTAGGACTCACCAAGCCTTGGCAAGCGGAACCCACGAAGAACAAGGGACTTGCTTCTGGTGCAGACCAGGAAGGTCTGGGGTGCTTCTTCTTTGCAGAGAAGCGGGAGCCAGTCTGGAGGAGCCAAACCAGCGCAGAAGATTTTAGGGAGCGTCGTCACAAAGGCCACTAGCCAGCGGGCAAGCAACCGGACAGACGCGGCAAGCAGGAAAATGCTGAAGGGCCCCACGCAGGACTCGTGGAGTGTGGGGGGCTGGTCTTCGGTGCAGATGGTGCTTGGGGTTGGGGCTTCTCAATCCCCGGTGCACAACTTCGAGGGTACCTCAGAAGCTGCGCTGTAAGTTACTAGCCACTTTTCCCAGGTAGCCGGTCCCACGTCGCTCGTCGCCTCCACGGATCTCAGCTCTGCTGCAGATGTGGATGAGGGTCGGAGAAGTCTGGAAATCAAGGCTCTGGTCGGGCTCTGCAGTCGGTTCCTCGTCGAACGTTTCACAAAGCAAAGGGTAGTCACTTGATGGTGCCTGTTTGCACAGGGTAGCCACTCCTTGGCTACAAGGGAGATTCTTCAGTCTTCTTCTTTCGTCGAATGTCGAAGGTCCAGAGTTTCTGTTCAGTTTTGCAGGTTCAGGATAATCTAAAGTCTTGAGGCCCAACTCCCACTCTTATACTAATCTGGGGGGCTGGGATACCTGCTAGGTCACGCCTTATGGGTGGGACCTGGGAGGGGGTGGTTACACCCACTTCCCTTTGTCCAGTTTCGCGCCAGAGCTGGGGCTGGAGTGCCCCAGCGCCGGTTTGAACTGGACTATGCAAGGAACACCTTGTGTGCCCCAGGCATGTCTCATTCCTTTCAGCCCACCCTGCCCCAATACACTAAAGGCTGTCTGGGGAGGTGCTAGCACCTCCCCAAGCAGGAAACCTATTGTCCAGGCCTCCCTGGCTGGGATCCCTCCCAGCAGCAGGAGGTCAGACTTGTGTCGTGGCAGCAGCATCCATTTTGTGATGCTGAGGCTTTGGTCAGAGGCTAACAGTTGAAGTATGATTTTAACATGTCTTTCCCTCTAGAAGGGGGGAATAATATTCTCATGTCCAGAAATGGCATGGGGGTATTATTCCCGAGTGTTAGACACCTTACACGACATGCTTTGATAAAGCCAAACCATAGTTACCATAACCGTCTAAGATTATAAGGCACTTTAAGAGTATATGGTAGGCTATATCATAGAACAGCTATAAGGACATGGTTCCGAAAGCTGCAGACAGGCTCAGCTCATGCTAGAGCACCATCTCACATGTTACCAAGCACTCTGCCTCCAGGATTGTCAAGGCCTGCCATAGGAGTGACTGATAGGTACACATGTGTCTATATGTAAGTTAGGTATAGGAATACTACACCTAAGCAAGGGGTGATTACACGACCTTGCCCCAGCTGAGTGATCAGCCAGTTGTGTCAAAATGGAAGGCCAGGCCAGGGGTGGCACAATACATGCTGCAGCCCCTGGTAGGCCTAGGGTACACCTATGCCCTGGGTACCTAGGGTACACTGTACAGGGGCCAATAAGGTGATCCTATCCAAATGGGTTATGCACCTAAAGTACA
>NW_028187656.1:547500-555000 GCF_964204655.1 Triturus cristatus | reverse complement strand
CCGAGGGGAAAGGCAAAAGGGAAGGGGAAGCCTCCCCGGGCCCTCCGGACCCCGCCCCGGGTACCCCGCCGCGCGGCAGGACCCGGGACGGAGCCCGGGGCGGGGAGGCCGCCCTCCCCGGGGCCCCCAGGGGCCCGGCCGGGGCTCCGGAACCCAGACGAGCGAGGGGAGGCTCCCCGGCCCCAACGGAACCCCGTCCCGGGCCTTTGGCAGTGCCGCAGGCCGGGGGATGGGGCCCGGGGCCGGAGACCCCCACCCGGGGCCCAGCCGGGCCCCTGGACCCAGCCGGGGCTCCGGGGACCGCAGGCGCAGGGGAAGCCTCCCCGGGCCCTCTGGAACCCTCCCCGGGCACCCTGCCACGCGGCAGGACCCGGGACGGAGCCGGGGTGGGGAGGCCGCCCTCCCCGGGGCCCCCAGGGGCCCGGCCGGAGCTCCAGGACCCAGACGAGCGAGGGGAGGCTCCCCGGCCCCAACGGAACCCCGTCCCGGGCCTTTGGCAGTGCCGCAGGCCGGGGGACTGGGCCCGGGGCCGAAGGCCTTAATCCCGGGGCCCGGCCGGGCCCCTGGAACCAGCCGGGGCTCCGGGGACCGCAGGCGCAGGGGAAGCCTCCCGGGGCCCTCCGGACCCCTCCCCGGGCACCCTGCCACGCGGCAGGACCCGGGACGGAGACCGGGGTGGGGAGCCTGCCCTCCCCGAGACCCCCAGGGGCCCGGCCGGAGCTCCTGAACCCAATGCAGCCACGGGAGGCACCCCGGCCGCAACGGAACCCCGTCCCGGGCCTTTGGCAGTGCCGCAGGCCGGGGGACGGCGCCCGGGGCCGGAGACCCCGACCCGGGGCCCGGCCGGGCCCCTGGACCCAGCCGGGGCTCCAAGGACCGCAGGTGCAGGGGAAGCCTCCCCGGGCCCTCCGGACCCCTCCCCGGGCACCCTGCCACGCGGCAGGACCCGGGACGGAGACCGGGGCGGGGAGGCCGCCCTCCCCGGGGCCCGGCCGGAGCTCCTGAACCCAATCCAGCCACGGAAAGCACCCCGGCCACAACGGAACCCCGTCCCGGGCCTTTGGCGGTGCCGCAGGCCGGGGGACGGCACCCGGGGCCGGAGACCCCGACCCGGGGCCCGGCCGGGCCCCTGGACCCATCCGGGGCTCCCGGGCCCACAGGCGCAGGGGAAGGCCCTCCGGCCACCCTGCCACACGGCAGGACCCAGTTGCCGGCTGAGGACCGAGAAGGGTCCCAGAGTACCCTGTCCCTAGTAATCCGGAGGAAGGCTACCCCCCGTTCTTGAAACCCGCGCGCTCCGAGTGACGGAGGGGACCCTAGGGGCGAACGCACCCGGCCTCCTGGAGCCCCGGCTGGGATCCGAGAGGCAAATGGACCCTCATCGGGACTTCCAGGCCTGGCCCTGCCATCTGGTCGCCCCATTGGAAAGCATTGCGCGCGACCAGATGGCCGAGGGGAAAGGAGCCACCAGGTGGCCGGCAACTGAAAGGACTCCCGCCTGCCCACCCACCAGGGGCTCGGGGTGGGGACTCTGCTTCCCGGCTGGGCCTCAGGCACGGGGAGGACCACCGGAGCTCTCGGGGCCTGGGCGTACCCGGGGGAGGACTGCCCGGGACCCGTGGAGCCCGTCCCTGGGCACTTTGCCATGCCGCGGCCCAGAGGAGGGAAGCCCCGGGGACCTGGGAGGATGTTGCCCGGGCGTAGCCCATCTGGTCCCCGGCAATGAACCGCACAGCCCCGGCATGGGTGTTTCGGCATACCCTGCCCCTACTAATCCGGAGGAAGGATACCCTCCTTTCTTGTAACCCGCGCGCTGCGAGTGACGGAGGGGACCCTAGGCGCGGACGCGCCCGGCCTCCTGGAGCCCTGGCTGGGATCCGGGAGGCGAATGGACCCTCATCGGGACTTCCAGGCCGGCCCGGCCATCTGGTCGCCCCATTGGAAAGCATTGCGCGCGACCAGATGGCCGAGGGGAAAGGAGCGACCGGATGGCCGGCAACTGAAAGGGCTCCCGTCTGCCCGAGCCATAGCGGTAGGGCTCCCGCCTGCCCACCCTCACACCAAGGGCTCGGGGGGGACTCTGCTTCCCGGGTTGGCCTCGGGCACGGGGAGGTCCACCGGAGCTCTCGGGGCCTGGGCGCCCGGGGGAGGACTGCCCGGGACCCGTGGAGCCCGTCCCTGGGCACTTTGCCATGCCGCGGCCCGGAGGAGGGAAGCCCCGGAGGCCTGGGAGGATGTTGCCCGGGCGTAGCCCATCTGGTCCCCGGCAATGAACCGCACAGCCCCAGCATGGGTGTTCCGGCATACCCTGCCCCTAATAATCCGGAGGAAGGATACCCCCCTTTCTTGTAACCCGCGCGCTGCAAGTGACGGAGGGGACCCTAGGCGTGGACGCGCCCGGCCTCCCGGAGCCCTGGCTGGGATCCGGGAGGCGAATGGACCCTCATCGGGACTTCCAGGCCGGCCCGGCCATCTGGTCGCCCCATTGGAAAGCATTGCGCGCGACCAGATGGCCGAGGGGAAAGGAGCGACCGGATGGCCGGCAACTGAAAGGGCTCCCGTCTGCCCGAGCCATAGCGGTAGGGCTCCCGCCTGCCCACCCTCACACCAAGGGCTCGGGGGGGACTCTGCTTCCCGGGTTGGCCTCGGGCACGGGGAGGTCCACCGGAGCTCTCGGGGCCTGGGCGCCCGGGGGAGGACTGCCCGGGACCCGTGGAGCCCGTCCCTGGGCACTTTGCCATGCCGCGGCCCGGAGGAGGGAAGCCCCGGAGGCCTGGGAGGATGTTGCCCGGGCGTAGCCCATCTGGTCCCCGGCAATGAACCGCACAGCCCCAGCATGGGTGTTCCGGCATACCCTGCCCCTAATAATCCGGAGGAAGGATACCCCCCTTTCTTGTAACCCGCGCGCTGCAAGTGACGGAGGGGACCCTAGGCGTGGACGCGCCCGGCCTCCCGGAGCCCTGGCTGGGATCCGGGAGGCGAATGGACCCTCATCGGGACTTCCAGGCCGGCCCGGCCATCTGGTCGCCCCATTGGAAAGCATTGCGCGCGACCAGATGGCCGAGGGGAAAGGCGCTACCAGGTGGCCGGCAACTGAAAGGGCTCCCGTCTGCCCGAGCCATAGCGGTAGGGTTCCCGCCTGCCCACGCAGGGCTCCGTGGCTGCAGGGCTCCGTGGCTGCAGGGCTCCGGGGCTGCAGGGCTCCGGGGCTGCAGGGCTCTGGGCCTGCAGGGCTCCGGGGCTGCAGGGCTCCGGGGCTGCAGGGCTCCGGGGCTGCAGGGCTCTGGGCCTGCAGGGCTCCGGGGCTGCAGGGCTCCGGGCCTGCAGGGCTCCGGGGCTGCAGGGCTCCGGGGCTGCAGGGCTCTGGGCCTGCAGGGCTCCGGGGCTGCAGGGCTCCGGGCCTGCAGGGCTCCGGGGCTGCAGGGCCCTGGGCCTGCTAGGGTTCCGGGCCTGCAGGGCTCCAGGGCTCCGTGCTGAAGGGCTCCAGGGTCTGCAGGGCTTTGGGGCTGCAGGCCTCGGGGGACGCCCGGGAGACCCATGGAGCCCGTCCTGGGCACTTTGCCTCGCCGCAGGCTGGAGGAGGAAGCACCCGACGCCCCGGGGAAGTGTCGTCCGGGCTTGGCCCATCTGGTCCCCGCCTGA
This sequence comes from Triturus cristatus, assembly GCF_964204655.1. Classification (NCBI taxonomy): domain Eukaryota; kingdom Metazoa; phylum Chordata; class Amphibia; order Caudata; family Salamandridae; genus Triturus; species Triturus cristatus. Next base: position 551,358 of record NW_028187656.1, on the reverse strand, counting down.
GAACCGCAATCCCCAGGAGGGGTGTCCCGGCATACCCTGCCCCTACTAATCCGGAGGAAGGCTACCCACCTTTCTTGTAACCCTCGCGCTCCGAGTGACAGAGGGGACCCTAGGCGCGGACGCGCCCGGCCTCCTGGAGCCCTGGCTGGGATCCGGGAGGCGAATGGACCCTCATCGGGACTTCCAGGCCGGCCCGGCCATCTGGTCGCCCCATTGGAAAGCATTGCGCGCGACCAGATGGCCGAGGGGAAAGGAGCGACCGGATGGCCGGCAACTGAAAGGGCTCCCGTCTGCCCGAGCCATAGCGGTAGGGCTCCCGCCTGCCCACCCTCACACCAAGGGCTCGGGGGGGACTCTGCTTCCCGGGTTGGCCTCGGGCACGGGGAGGTCCACCGGAGCTCTCGGGGCCTGGGCGCCCGGGGGAGGACTGCCCGGGACCCGTGGAGCCCGTCCCTGGGCACTTTGCCATGCCGCGGCCCGGAGGAGGGAAGCCCCGGAGGCCTGGGAGGATGTTGCCCGGGCGTAGCCCATCTGGTCCCCGGCAATGAACCGCACAGCCCCAGCATGGGTGTTCCGGCATACCCTGCCCCTAATAATCCGGAGGAAGGATACCCCCCTTTCTTGTAACCCGCGCGCTGCAAGTGACGGAGGGGACCCTAGGCGTGGACGCGCCCGGCCTCCCGGAGCCCTGGCTGGGATCCGGGAGGCGAATGGACCCTCATCGGGACTTCCAGGCCGGCCCGGCCATCTGGTCGCCCCATTGGAAAGCATTGCGCGCGACCAGATGGCCGAGGGGAAAGGAGCGACCGGATGGCCGGCAACTGAAAGGGCTCCCGTCTGCCCGAGCCATAGCGGTAGGGCTCCCGCCTGCCCACCCTCACACCAAGGGCTCGGGGGGGACTCTGCTTCCCGGGTTGGCCTCGGGCACGGGGAGGTCCACCGGAGCTCTCGGGGCCTGGGCGCCTGGGGGAGGACTGCCCGGGACCCGTGGAGCCCGTCCCTGGGCACTTTGCCATGCCGCGGCCCGGAGGAGGGAAGCCCCGGAGGCCTGGGAGGATGTTGCCCGGGCGTAGCCCATCTGGTCCCCGGCAATGAACCGCACAGCCCCAGCATGGGTGTTCCGGCATACCCTGCCCCTAATAATCCGGAGGAAGGATACCCCCCTTTCTTGTAACCCGCGCGCTGCAAGTGACGGAGGGGACCCTAGGCGTGGACGCGCCCGGCCTCCCGGAGCCCTGGCTGGGATCCGGGAGGCGAATGGACCCTCATCGGGACTTCCAGGCCGGCCCGGCCATCTGGTCGCCCCATTGGAAAGCATTGCGCGCGACCAGATGGCCGAGGGGAAAGGCGCTACCAGGTGGCCGGCAACTGAAAGGGCTCCCGTCTGCCCGAGCCATAGCGGTAGGGTTCCCGCCTGCCCACGCAGGGCTCCGTGGCTGCAGGGCTCCGTGGCTGCAGGGCTCCGGGGCTGCAGGGCTCCGGGGCTGCAGGGCTCTGGGCCTGCAGGGCTCCGGGGCTGCAGGGCTCCGGGGCTGCAGGGCTCCGGGGCTGCAGGGCTCTGGGCCTGCAGGGCTCCGGGGCTGCAGGGCTCCGGGCCTGCAGGGCTCCGGGGCTGCAGGGCTCCGGGGCTGCAGGGCTCTGGGCCTGCAGGGCTCCGGGGCTGCAGGGCTCCGGGCCTGCAGGGCTCCGGGGCTGCAGGGCCCTGGGCCTGCTAGGGTTCCGGGCCTGCAGGGCTCCAGGGCTCCGTGCTGAAGGGCTCCAGGGTCTGCAGGGCTTTGGGGCTGCAGGCCTCGGGGGACGCCCGGGAGACCCATGGAGCCCGTCCTGGGCACTTTGCCTCGCCGCAGGCTGGAGGAGGAAGCACCCGACGCCCCGGGGAAGTGTCGTCCGGGCTTGGCCCATCTGGTCCCCGCCTGAGAACCGCAATCCCCAGGAGGGGTGTCCCGGCATACCCTGCCCCTACTAATCCGGAGGAAGGCTACCCACCTTTCTTGTAACCCTCGCGCTCCGAGTGACAGAGGGGACCCTAGGCGCGGACGCGCCCGGCCTCCTGGAGCCCTGGCTGGGATCCGCGAGGCGAATGGACCCTCATCGGGACTTCCAGGCCGGCCCGGCCATCTGGTCGCCCCATTGGAAAGCATTGCGCGCGACCAGATGGCCGAGGGAAAGGTGCGACCAGATGGCCGGGACCGGAAGGACTCCCAGCTGCCCACACCGAGCCATAGCGGTAGGGCTCCCGCCTGCCCTTGCAGGGCTCCGGGGCTCTGCACCAGGGTCCCTTGTCCCGGGCAGATGGACACTTGGCAGGCCGCAGGACGTGGGATCCCAGGCCCTGACCAAAAATCAGGAGGCTTGGGGCCGGTCCCTGCTTCTCAACACAGCCAGGCTGGGGAGGTCGGGGAGCCTGCCCAAGCACGAGGGACCCGTCCCGGGCACACAGTCCATGAGGTTGTGCGCTCGTTTTCCACAATTTTCTTCAGAATAGTGCGTAGTTGCGCTAGGCAAAGTCCGCCCAGCCCTACTCAGGATGTGCTCTCGTTTTCCACAAATTTTTTCAAAATTCTGCTACGCAAAGTCCGCCCAGCCCTAACCAAACTCCTACTATGCAGTGGAAAGGACTTAGCCAGCCACCCACCCACCTGGCCCGGTCCCTGCTTCTGATCCCAGCCAGGTCTGGGGAGACTCCCTTCGCCCAATGGACCACGTCACGGGCACCCGGACCCTTACCAGGCCGCAGGACGGGTTCTCACAAACCACACGGTTGTATAGGGGTGGGCAGAAAACTACGCTCCGTCAGCGTAGCAGATAAAGCCAGCCACTCCTGCACACCGGCCCGGTCCCTGCTTCTGATAGCAGCCAGGCCGGAGAGAGCCTCCCTGGGCCCCGGTGGACCCCTGTCTCCAGCACCTAGACCCTCGGCTGTCTTGCAGGACGGGGGTGGCTCACGCACCCCGGGGCCCGCCGGACGGTGCAAGAGCCCCGGGCCCGGTCCCAGCTTCAGAACCCTAGCCAGGCCGGGGAGAAACTCCCTGGGCCCCGGTGGACACCCTTCCCCAGCGCATGGACCCTCGGCTGGCTAGCAGGACGGGGGGCTCCCGCTCCCTGGGACACTGGGACGGAGCACAAGCCCCGGACCCGGGCCCAGCTTCCGAACCCTAGCCAGGCCAGGGAGAGCCTCCCCGGGCCCTGGTGGACACCCTGTCCCCAGCGCCCGGACCCTCGGCTGGCTTGCGGGACAGGGGGCTCCCGCACCCCGGGAACGGAGCTCCAGCACCGGGCCCGGGACCAGCTTCCGGACCCCCAGCCAGGCCGGGGAGAGCCTCCCCGGGCCCCGGTGCACACCCGTCCCCAGCGCCCGGACCCTCGGCTGGCTTGCGGGACAGGGGGCTCCCGTACCCCGGGACGGAGCTCCAGCACCGGGCCCAGCTTCCGGACCCCCAGCCAGGCCGGGGAGAGCCTCCCCGGGCCCCGGTGGACACCCGGTCCCAGCGCCCGGACCCTCGGCTGGCTTGCGGGACAGGGGGCTCACGCACCCCGGGACGGAGCTCCAGCACCGGGCCCAGCTCCCGGACCTCCAGCCAGGCCGGGGAGAGACTCCCCGGGCCCCGGTGGACGCCCTGTCCCCAGCGCCCGGACCCTCGGCTGGCTTGCAGGACAGGGGGCCCCCGCACCCCGGGACGGAGCTCCAGCACCGGGCCCAGCTCCCGGACCTCCAGCCAGGCCGGGGAGAGCCTCCCCGGGCCTCGGTGGACACCCGACCCCAGCGACCGGACCCTCGGCTGGCTTGCGGGACAGGGGGCTCCCGCACCCCGGGAACGGAGCTCCAGCACCGGGCCCAGCTCCCGGACCTCCAGCCAG